>NC_083581.1:68107113-68122113 GCF_027579695.1 Neoarius graeffei | reverse complement strand
ATCTTGCTTAAAAGCCTCTTAGAAAACAAATGAATAACAGTTATTCCACAAAACTGAGTCGTACATGGCTTATAGCCAACTCGGTGCTACGCGACTCAGTCATCAGCTCATGTACAACGAGATTGAGTGGAATAACTGTTTTGTTATATCCACGTTCACTGGATTTTGAGACAGAGCATTTTTATTTATTTATTTATTTTTACAAATTTGATAAATAACTTTATACAAAACGTCCGACAAAATCATTTCTGCTTAGAACGTAAACAAACTGGCGAAATGACAGGAGCAATTTGTGAAAAATGTCAATTCTTTTTTAAAAAAAAAAAATTCTTACCATCAAAGACTTTTATTCCATGTTTTGTTACTTTTTTTTGTAGTTTTGGGGTTTTGTTTTCGAGTAGTTTTTATTTCACCCTTGGTTGGTTCAGCAACACGCTCCGCCATTTTGTTTTTCTCTACTCATGGTATATGAGTTGATATCCTAGTAGTAGAGTAGCCAATCAGAGTGCACGATTGTTCATATCCAGTGAATGTGGATAGAATAATTAGAAATATTGGGGATCTGCATTACGTATATTACTGTCTAGTGGGTGATTTCAGTGAAAACAGGCTATTAACATATATAGGCAAAAATTAGTATCAAATAAATAAATATATATATATATATATATATATATATATATATATATATATATATATATATAAATAAAAGAAAATTTTAACAAAATCTGTTCTTGAAAGCAAAATGTTTTATAATAATAATAATAATAATAATAATAATAATAATAATAATAATGTATAACCTGAAAAAAAAACAGCAATGGTTTTGTTTATACAGTTTTACTTCTATGTGTTTCAACATGAACCTCAGATCAGCTTTAGTGTTCATTAAGGATTTTATTTTATTTCTGTGTAAATATTTGTTCTCTCAAGAACACATCTTTATTCTAATATTCTTCCTGTAACTCTAATACTGTTCCTCACACAGCCTTGTCTAATGTTACCTCACCAGATAATATGCGCTGTAGTTCAGTGAACTGAAACCTAACCTCCGCTCCCTCATGGGTTATTTCACTGTTGCAACATTAGCTGGTGACAATGAGCTCCAGTATCATTTCACTGCACCGAGTCTCAGAAAACAGCTCAGTGTGCTCAGGAGTCTAAGATTACACGCTCTTTATCTTCTGACCCTGGATCTGAGAAAAGCGTCGCTCACCTCCGAATGATGCAGCCACCTCGCCACATCAGGGCAATTCCTCCATAATTAAGAGACCAGCCGAACTCTTTAGCTGCCTGGCGCAGGAGCATGAAGCCCTGAGCGTAGGAAATTATCTTGGAGGCATACAGAGCCTGGAAAGGAAGTGATTAGCACATATTATAAATACTGAAAGTCCAGAATGTCTGAAGTCATTAAGCTTCTGGACCATGACAGTACACAAGAAATATAATGAGTGCTCTGAGAGCACAATATCCCCCACTGGCAACTCAGCCATAACTCTGGTAAAATGCGATTGAATTGAACGAAATTGCAATATGCGTATTACCGACATATAACAAAGAATCCTGTCAAGTTTCGTGAAATTCCTCCAAAAATTGTGAGAGGAGTTGATTTCAGAAAGTGAGCATGTGACATTGCCACGACATAATCCGTCTTCGGGCCTTTCAGCCAGCGGGGGATAATAAAAATTGTGAGGGAAGTTGATTTCAGAAAGCAAGCACACCTTGATGAAATTGCCAAAGTACAAGTTTGTTAATAATCAAGGGCATAACTCTGGGAAAATTTGCCCAAATCAAACGAAATTTCAGTATGCATATAACTGTCATATAACAAAGCCTTTTGCCAAGTTTGGTGAAATTCCTCCACAAATTGTGAGAGGAGTTGATTTCAAAAGGTGAGCAGCCTTCCCGAGACGGATGGACAGACATCGCTATGACATAATCCCCCTTCGGGCCTTTCAGCCAGCGGGGGATTAAAAAAAGAAAAAAAAAATCATGAAGGAAGTTGATTTCAGAAAGCAAGCACACCTTGATGAAATTGCCAAAGTTTGTTAATAATCAAGAGCATAACTCTGGGAAAATTTGCCCAAATCAAACGAAATTTCAATATGCGTATAACTGTCATATAACAAAGCCTTTTGCCAAGTTTGGTGAAATTCCTCCACAAATTGTGAGAGGAGTTGATTTCAGAAGAACGTACACCCTTATGAAATTGTCAAAGTACAAGTTATTTAATCAAGGGTCAAAACTCTGGGAAAATTTTCACAAACGAAATTAAATCGCAATACCCGTATTACCGTCATATAACAAGGGCTTTTGTCAAGCTTCGAGAAATTCGTTCAAAAATTATGAGAGGAGTTGATGTCAGAAGGCAAACACACCTTCATGAAATTGTGAAAGTACAAGGTTGTAAATCAAGGGCTGTAACTCTGGTAAAATGCGACCGAATTTAATAAAATTACAATATGCATACTACCAACATATAACAAGGCCTTTTACCAAGTTTGGTGAAATTCCTCCAAAAATTGTGAGAGGAGTTGATTTCAGAAAGAAAACACACCCTCATGAAATTGTCAAACTATAATTTTGTTAATCAAGGGCTGTAACTCTGGTAAAATGCGATTGAATTGAACAAAATTGCAATATGCATATTACCGACATATAACAAAGAATCCTGCCAAGTTTTGTGAAATTCCTCCAGAAATTCAGAGAGGAATCGATTTCAGAAGGTGAGCACCCTTCCCTGGACGGACGGGCATCACCATGACATAATCCCCCTCCGGGCCTTTCAGCCAGCGGGGGATTTTTAAAAAAACAAAACAAAACACTCAGTTCTTTACTGACCTTTCTAATATCTTCAAGAAATGTAGTCTTGTCCCCAGTAAATTTAGCCCCCTGGGGCCCTGTGAGACTCTTACTGGCCACGACTCTCTCATCCTTCAGAGAAGAAAGACATCTGGCAAAGACGGCCTCTCCTGTGAGACAGAAACATCAGACAAGCACCTTTTATAGCTCAGACAGATACAGCTCTCAATGACGGACTGTATTTTAGGCCAGAAGTCTAATTAAAGCATTAGATCCAGAATCAGACAGCGCACACATACAGCAGCTTTACTGAATATTATATAAAACAAGGAAAGAAAAACACAAAAACAACACAACGGCTCCACTTCAACTGAACTTTTCTGCTCCAGAGAAACTGTAATAAGACACACTACTGATTTGTACTCATTAGCACGTAAATATATTCATCACTGAATCGATGGGGCTCAAGTAAGGATAGAGAAGATGGAAAGAGTCTTCATTTATGCACAAAATGTCAGAACCAAATTTTTACATCAGCTTTATGAGTTCAAAACATCATTCATTCATCGTCAGTAACCACTTCATCCTGATGAGAATCGTGGTGAAATTGGAAACTATCCCAGGAACACCATGGGAATACACCCTGGATGGGATGCAGGGCACCATATGGACGCACATTCACAGACTGGGGGGCAAATTAGAGTCACAAATCCATCTATAAGCATGGAGAACATGAGAAACGCCACGCATACAGTACCAGGATTGAACCTGGAACCCAGGTACGGTTAAGAAATGTTAAGAATACCAAACATTTCTAATTGAAATACTAGAAAAAGATGAAATCAGAACCAGAATCAAGTTTTATTGCCAGGTACGTTCTCAAATACAAGGAATTTGCGTTGGTGATTGGTGCTTGAACAGACTACCTTTCAGACTTTTCAAATTCAGGTCATAAAAAGAATTTTCCCCGACACCCAATTATTTTTGTTTAGTGGACCGAAAGCTACTGAATTCGAATCACAGACTTCCAATTTTATTAAGTTTTTTAAAAATAGAACAATTAATGAATTTAGATCCACGTGGCCCTCAATTCTCTGCTATTTTTTCCTGCTTCACCATGACCCAATTCAATATACTATATCATGCATGACGTGGTGGGCTTTGCGCATTCGCACAAGGCATTGTGCGATACAAATTTGAAACAACAGGAGAGAAAATGGAGGACGTGAGTGTGTGAATGAAACGTGAAAGACCGACTACAGTAACGGAAAGCGTGAAAAGACGTTACATTATATACGAAGGAAAGGAAACGAAGGACCAAACTAATAAATAAATCAGCGCTCAGCGAGCACCTTGGTGCGATCAGCTGTTCGTTTAGCGACAGAATGATGGAACCATTAGTGTACAGTCAAAGGTAAACCTGTAGATGGCAGTAATGCAACACTGTGGATGCCAGCTGCCGTAAAACCCAAAAGAACAAGGAGGTAAACCTGCGCATGCGCACATGGACTTCCTCTGTCTGCTTGACTGCGCGAATCAAGTGATTTCATGCACATTATTTGCTTTAATCCCCTCAAATTAAATAACTTCCCAGCCACAGAATGGCCTGATATTTTGTGAGATATTACAGAAATAAACACGTCACAATGACCAAATTTCAGACGGAACTAAATTTCACTGATTTTATGAACTCGAAAGGCCATCTAGCTTTAAGACAGAAGAATTTAGCAAAGACAAAAGTAGCTATACGCATAGAAGAATCTTAAATATAATATGAGTTGCTGAAGTCCAAGCTGTACAGTATGTCCCAGAATGTGCAAAAATAGGTCACATGATGAAGATGGAGAAGAGACACGATAAGAATGTGTGAAATGGGTTAAATAAATAGCCAAGCTGTACAGCGTGTGCTGGAATGTGCAATAAAAGGTCACAGAATGAAGATGCATGATACGACCTTGAAATGTGCAAAATGGCAGTTCAGAGACAAAGGTGCATGAATGTTACAGATTGGAAGTGTGAGGTTAGAGTCGGTGGGAGTCTCTGACCTTCTTGATGAGGCCAGATGCAGTGGGGAAAAAGCTGGCCTTATGGCGTGAGGTTTTGGTTCTAATGGACCGCAACTTGATGGCATGGTGGTGTAGTGGTTAGCAATGTCACCTCACAGCAAGAAGATTCTGGGTTCGAGCCCAGTGGCCGATGGAGGCCTTTCTGTGTGGAGTTTGAATGTTCTCCCAGTGTCTGTGTGGGTTTCCTCCAGGTGCTCCGGTTTCCCCAACAGTCCAAAGACATGCAGGTTAGGTTAACATGGGGGCTGCCTTGGGCTGAGGTTGGGCTGAAGTGCCCTTGAGCAAGGCACCGAACCCACAACTGTTCCCTAGGTGCTGTCGTATATAACTGCCCACTGCTCTGGGTGTGCATGTGTTCACTGCTTCAGATGGGTTAAATGCAAAGGACGAATTTCACTGTGCATGTGACAAATAAAGGCTGCTTCTTCTTCTTCTTCTTAACCTCCTGCTTGAGTAGAGTGATTCAAAAAGTTTGTGTCTGGGGTAAGAGGAGTCGGCCACAATCCTTTCTGCTCTCTTCAGGACTCGTACAGGTCCTGAAGAGACAGAAGGTTGCAGCCAATTGTCCTCTCAGCAGAGTGAATGATGTGCTTCAGTCTGCCCTTGTCCCTGGCAGTGGCAGCAGCACAGCAGACGGTGATGGAGGAGGTGAGGATGGACTCGATAATGGTGGTGTAAAAGTGCACCATCATTGTCTTTGGCAGATTGAACTTCTTCAACTGCCACAGGAAGTACATCTCCCACTTCAGGTCCTGAGTGATTATAGTGCCCAGGAAGCAAAAATACTCCACAGAGGTTACTGGGGAGTCGAACAGGGTGATGGGAGAGGGTGTGGCAGAGTACCTACCGGTACATTACATGTAGATACATTACATTTTGTGGTTTTCTTGATAGCACCAACTGGACTAACTTATGCATCAGTGTTTCTCAACCACTGGGCCACAAATTCCCCCCCCCAAGTTGAAGCTAATTTTTACTCGTAATAGGGTACAATTGCTGGGTCGTATCCGACGTCACATCCACCTCATTAAGCTACGGTCACACTACAGCTCACGATGCTTTGCGATGGGTTATCAATGAAAATAAGGCATTTTGGTGGCAATATACACGTGAGCTAAAAGTTGTGGTCACACAGCACGCGAACACTTGACTATCACGCCTCTGCGTGCTTGAGTCTGGCGCAGCTCGAGCAGCCATGCGTGCTCACGGAGCGTGTTGTGTGCGTTCTTAGGACCCAGTCATTATGGGAAACACATGATACTGATTTGAGCGCAATCAGCATGCACAGATACGAATGCTGTTTTCACAGAGGCTTTGCGAAGTATCATCATCATCATCATCACCGTCACGTTCGTTTCTCGCCATGTTTATAACGCTGTTTAAACTACCACCGTCTATCTTGTAGTGTCCTGATCCCCAGATCTTTAATCCAGCTCTGTATAAAAAGTTGTACACCTCCATGCTCTTCCAGGTTTTCATCTGTGTGTCCGTGTAGAACGATGTCTGCAGCACCAGGTAGTTTGAGATGTCGGGGAACTCAACGGATGGATAATTTTCCAACTCGTAGGAAAAATCCTTCGTTAGCGTGTAAGGATCTAATCCCATTGAGTGGTTTCTATAGCCACTTCTTTTGCATGTACTTCTTGGTTTTAATAACTTACTTGTTTTGCTGTACACAAACATGGCAATAAATTCTTGTGTTAATGGACCAGACTCCACTTTTGGATCATTAATCCCTTTTGACTGAGAATGCCCTGCATGTACAGTGGTGCTTGAAAGTTTGTGAACCCTTTAGAATTTTCTATATTTCTGCATAAATATGACCTAAAACATCATCAGATTTTCACACAAGTCCTAAAAGTAGATAAAGAGAACCCAGTTAAACAAATGAGACAAAATATTATACTTGGTCATTTATTTATTAAGGAAAATGATCCAATATTACATATCTGTGAGTGGCAAAAGTATGTGAACCTTTGCTTTCAGTATCTGGTGTGACCCCCTTGTGCAGCAATAACTGTAACTAAACGTTTCCGGTAACTGTTGATCAGTCCTGCACACCGGCTTGGAGGAATTTTAGCCCATTCCTCCGTACAGAACAGCTTCAACTCTGGGATGTTGGTGGGTTTCCTCACATGAACTGCTCGCTTCAGGTCCTTCCACAACATTTCCATTGGATTAAGGTCAGGACTTTGACTTGGCCATTCCAAAACATTAATTTATTCTTTTTTAACCATTCTTTGGTGGAATGACTTGTGTGCTTAGGGTCGTTGTCTTGCTGCATGACCCACCTTCTCTTGAGATTCAGTTCATGGACAGATGTCCTGACATTTTCCTTTAGAATTCGCTGGTATAATTCAGAATTCATTGTTCCATCAATGATAGCAAGCCATCCTGGCCCAGATGCAGCAAAACAGGCCCAAACCATAATACTACCACCACCATGTTTCACAGATGGGATAAGGTTCTTATGCTGGAATGCAGCGTTTTCCTTTCTCCAAACATAACGCTTCTCATTTAAACCAAAAAGTTCTATTTTGGTCTCATCCGTCCACAAAACATTTTTCCAATAGCCTTCTGGCTTGTCCACGTGATCTTTAGGAAACTGCAGACGAACAGCAATGTTCTTTTTGGAGAGCAGTGGCTTTCTCCTTGCAACCCTGCCATGCACACCATTGTTGTTCAGTGTTCTCCTGATGGTGGACTCATGAACATTAGCCAATGTGAGAGAGGCCTTCAGTTGCTTAGAAGTTACCCTGGGGTCCTTTGTGACCTCGCCGACTATTACACGCCTTGCTCTTGGAGTGATCTTTGTTGGTCGACCACTCCTGGGGAGGGTAACAATGGTCTCCCTTGAATTTCCTCCATTTGTACACAATCTGTCTGACTGTGGATTGGTGGAGTCCAAACTCTTTAGAGATGGTTTTGTAACCTTTTCCAGCCTGATGAGCAACAACAATGCTTTTTCTGAGGTCCTCAGAAATCTCCTTTGTTTGTGCCATGATACACTTCCACAAACACGTGTTGTGAAGATCAGATTTTGATAGATCCCTGTTCTTTAAATAAAACAAGGTACCCACTCACACCTGATTGTCATCCCATTGATTGAAAACACCTGACTCTAATTTCACCTTCAAATTAACTGCTAATCCTAGAGGTTCACAAACTTTTGCATCTCACAGATATGTAATATTGGATTATTTTCCTCAATAAATAAATGACCAAGTATAATATTTTTGTCTCATTTGTTTAACTGGGTTCTCTTTATCTACTTTTAGGACTTGTGTGAAAACCTGATGATGTTTTAGGTCATATTTATGCAGAAATATAGAAAATTCTAAAGGGTTCACAAACTTTCAAGCACCACTGTATGGTTTTATGTTGGCTTCTGGTACATCCATACAGTTTTAAAGACAATACATACAATTTAAAAAAAAATGTTTTTATTGTATTTATTTAATTCCTGGCCTCCCATCTATAAGAGGGAGTGATGCTGCATCCCATTAATACACTTTACAGTAGATTCTAATAGAATAGATAAGCCAAAAAATTTGAGGATCTTTTTTAATGGGCCTCGACTCGTTACAAGTATGAATAGGTGAGGCTTGAAGCAGAAGAGGTCGAGAACCCCTGATAGACAGTGGGGCAAAAAAGTATTTAGTCAGTCACCAATTGTGCAAGTTCTCCCACTTAAAAAGATGAGAGAGGCCTGTAATTTTCATCATAGGTACACTTCAACTATGAGAGACAAAATGAGAAAAAAAAAATCCAGAAAATCACATTGTCTGATTTTTAAAGAATTTATTTGCAAATTATGGTGGAAAATAAGTATTTGGTCAATAACAAAAGTTCATCTCAATACTTTGTTATATACCCTTTGTTGGCAACGACAGAGTTCAAACGTTTTCTGTAAGTCTTCACAAGGTTCTCACACACTGTTGCTGGTATTTTGGCCCATTCCTCCATGCAGATCTCCTCTAGAGCAGTGATGTTTTGGGGCTGTTGCTGGACAACATGGACTTTCAACTCCCTCCAAAGATTTTCTATGGAGTTGAGATCTGGAGACTGGCTAGGCCACTCCAGGACCTTAAAATGCTTCTTACAAAGCCACTCCTTCGTTGCCTGGGCGGTGTGTTTGGGATCATTGTCATGCTGAAAGACCCAGCCACGGTTCATCTTCAATGCCCTTGCTGATGGAAGGATGTTTTCACTCAAAATCTCATGATACATGGCCCCATTCATTCTTTCCTTTACACGGATCAGTCGTCCTGGTCCCTTTGCAGAAAAACAGCCCCAAAGCATGATGTTTCCAGCCCCATGCTTCACAGTAGGTATGGTGTTCTTTGGATGCAACTCAGCATTCTTTCTCCTCCAAACACGACAAGTTGAGTTTTTACCAAAAAGTTCTATTTTGGTTTCATCTGACCATATGACATTCTCCCAATCCTCTTCTGGATCATCCAAATGCCCTCCAGCAAACTTCAGACGGGCCTGGACATGTACTGGCTTAAGCAGGGGGACACGTCTGGCACTGCAGGATTTGAGTCCCTGGCGGCGTAGTGTGTTACTGATGGTAGCCTTTGTTACTTTGGTCCCAGCTCTCTGCAGGTCATTCACTAGGTCCCCCCATGTGGTTCTGGGATTTTTGCTCGCCGTTCTTGTGATCATTTTGACCCCACGGGGTGAGATCTTGCGTGGAGCCCCAGATCGAGGGAGATTATCAGTGGTCTTGTTTGTCTTCCATTTTCTAATAATTACTCCCACAGTTGATTTCTTCACACCAAGCTGCTTACCTATTGCAGATTCAGTCTTCCCAGCCTGGTGCAGGTCTACAATTTTGTTTCTGGTGTCCTTTGACAGCTCTTTGGTCTTGGCCATAGTGGAGTTTGGAGTGTGACTGTTTGAGGTTGTGGACAGGTGTCTTTTATACTGATAACGAGTTCAAACAGGTGCCATTAATACAGGTAACGAGTGGAGGACAGAGGAGCCTCTTAAAGAAGAAGTTACAGGTCTGTGAGAGCCAGAAATCTTGCTTGTTTGTAGGTGACCAAATACTTATTTTACCGAAGAATTTACCAATTAATTCATTAAAAATCTTACAATGTGATTTCCTGGATTCTTTCCCCCCATTCTGTCTCTCATAGTTGAAGTGTACCTATGATGAAAATTACAGGCCTCTCTCATCTTTTTAAGTGGGAGAACTTGCACAATTGGTGGCTGACTAAATACTTTTTTGCTCCACTGTATATATCCTTTTTTTGTATACTTAGTACTTTTGCACTACTCCTTCACTGCCTTATCTTTTTCTCTTTATATATTTTGCTGCTGTAACAATGTCAATTTCTCTTTGTGGGATAATAAAAGGCTATCTTATCTTATCTTGTCTTATCTTGTGATTATATACACTTTATAAATGTAGCACCATTAGCTCGATCTGATAAGTAAGGAATAACACGCAACAATGCTGCATGCTGTTCATAGGAAAATAACCAACGACTGAAACGATAATGTCTTCTCACAGAAAGAAGGTTCTGGGTTCGAACCTGCAGGTCGACCAGGGGTCTCGCTGTGGGTTTCCTCCTGCAGTCCAGACACAGGGATTAGTTTAGCTTGATACTCCAAATTGACCATAGGTGTGAGTGTGAATGGCTGTCTGTCTCTCAGTATAAGCCCTGCAATAGATTCATGACCTGTCTAGTATGTACCCTGCCTCTTGCCCATTTTGAGGCAGGCATAACCTGAAGGTTGGGCTGAAGTGACCTTGAGCAAGGCACCTAACCCCCAACTGCTCCCCGGGCGCTGTAGCATAGCTGCCCACTGCTCTGGGTACGTATGTGTGTGTGCTCATTGCGCACTTGTGTGTTCACTGCTTCAGATGGGTTAAATGCAGGGCAGACATTTCACTGTGTGCTTGAGTGTATGTGTGATAAATAAAGGATTCTTTTCTTGTCAGCTGGGGTTGGCTCCAGCTCACCCGTGCCAGAAAACAAATGAATAAATTAGTTCAAGTTCGAGTACTTTATTATCATTGTTAAGGCACAACGAAATTTATTTTGTGCTGGTCCCAGCAGTGCAAAATATTAAGACAAAAACCCTGAGAGCTAAGAAAGGTGATACGTAATTAAATATAATATATACAAAATGAACATAAATACACTTAACAGAAACGATATGGAAATCAAGCAATATGTACAGGTTGTGGATTGAATAGAAAAACAATGTATTGCACATGTCCTACACTACCGTTCAAAAGTTTGGGGTCACTTTGAAATTTCCTTATTTTTGAAAGAAAAGCACTGTTCTTTTCAATGAAGATCACTTTAAACTAATCAGAAATCCACTCTATACATTGCTAATGTGCTAAATGACTATTCTAGCTGCAAATGTCTGGTTTTTGGTGCAATATCTCCATAGGTGTATAGAGGCCCATTTCCAGCAACTCTCACTCCAGTGTTCTAATGGTACAATGTGTTTGCTCATTGCCTCAGAAGGCTAATGGATGATTAGAAAACCCTTGTACAATCATGTTAGCACAGCTGAAAACAGTTGAGCTCTTTAGAGAAGCTATAAAACTGACCTTCCTTTGAGCAGATTGAGTTTCTGGAGCATCACATTTGTGGGGTCGATTAAATGCTCAAAATGGCCAGAAAAATGTCTTGACTATATTTTCTATTCATTTTACAGCTTATGGTGGTAAATAAAAGTGTGACTTTATATGGAAAACACAAAATTGTCTGGGTGACCCCAAACTATTGAATGGTAGTGTATCTCCGAATGTGGAGCTATCAGAGTTCAGTCAGTTTGTTCAGAACAGAGGAGCCTCTTAAAGAAGTTGTTACAGGTCTGTGAGAGCCAGAAATCTTGCTTGTTTGTAGGTGACCAAATACTTATTTTACCGAGGAATTTACCAATTAATTCATTAAAAATCCTACAATGTGATTTCCTGGATTCTTTCCCCCCATTCTGTCTCTCATAGTTGAAGTGTACCTATGATGAAAATTACAGGCCTCTCTCATCTTTTTAAGTGGGAGAACTTGCACAATTGGTGGCTGACTAAGTACTTTTTTGCCCCACTGTACATTATAGATTGAAAAAAAAATCCAATATTTTGGCACATCAGATGTCTAATCTAATGTAGCACCAATAAAACCCAGACACAGCAATTAACAATACAGGCTGCTTTACAATCAAATATAAAATGCATATTCCTAAAAACGCAGTCATTGGGTCAATACCCATTAGAACGGCAATGATTAATCCGGCCTGCTTTTGTGACAGCAGGGTTTGCCAGATGAACAAACATTCCCAGTCACAGCAGCACACGGTTGTGTAAGCATGACGCTGTGGGATTAGAAGGTTATACTGACGACACTTTTAAAGCAGGTGGAGGGGAGAGGAAAATCAGCATGTCATCATGAGTTAAACACCGGGCTGCAAAGAGCAGTCCTTTGTCCCTCATTGTGTAATCGTGTCTGCCTTCTCGTTTCCCCACCCTCGATCTCTGAAAGGCTAAAACACAGCCTTTTGTTTCCTACGCAGATTCCTATGTCCAAGTTCTTCTCCTTCGGAGGAGCACATTAGAAAAGTAAAAACGTGAACAGAAAATTTAAACCAAAAAAAAAAAAAGTCAAGTTTTTCAACCCAGGCCTTATCTAGTGTCAGTCTTCTGCAGTCTATGTACAATTGTCAGGGACATGAGGAAATAGTGGAAAAACAGTTTTCAACCACGTTCACTCATAATGAAAAAAATGTAAATACAGTTGCTGGGGGCAGCTCCAGCCAAGTTCATTTCTCAATACAGAGAAACATGTTGAAATTCATGTCCTTTAAATGCACAGTCACTACAGAAGCAGTGGATAGAAAAACAAAGAAAACAAAGAGTGCTCAGAGAGCACAATATCCCCCGCTGGCAACAAGGCCATAACTCTGGTAAAATGCGACTGAACTGAATGAAATTGCAATATAACGTATAACATAGACATATAACAAAGAATCCTGCCAAGTTTCGTGAAATTCCTCCAAAAATTGCAAGGAGTTGATTTCAGAAGGCGAGTACCCTTCCTGGGATGGACAGACGGACATCGCTACAACATAATCCGCCTTCAGGCCTTTCAGCCAGCGGGGGATAATAAAAATTGTGAGGGAAGTTGATTTCAGAAAGCAAGCACATCTTGATGAAATTGCCAAAGTACAAGTTTGTTAATAATCAAGAGCATAACTCTGGGAAAATTTGCCCAAATTAAGTGAAATTTCAGTGTGTGTATAACTGTCATATAACAAAAACTTTTGCCAAGTTTGGTAAAATTCCTCCACAAATTGTGAGGAGAGTTGATTTCAGAAGAATGTACACCCTCATGAAACTGTCAAAGTAAAAGTTGTTTAATCAAGGGTCAAAACTCTGGGAAAATTTTCACAAACTACCGGTAAATTAAATCGCAATACACGTATTACCATCATATAAGGGCTTTTGCCAAGCTTCGAGAAATTCGTCCAAAAATTGTGAGAGGAGTTGATGTCAGAAGGCAAAACTCACCTTCATGAAATTGTCAAAGTACAAGGTTGTTAATCAAGGGCTGTAACTCTGGTAAAATATAATCAAATTACAATATGCGTATTACCAACATATAACAAAGCCTTTTACCAAGTTTGGTGAAATTCCTCCAAAAATTGCAAGAGGAGTTGATTTCAGAAGGAAAGCACACCCTCATGAAATTGGCAAAGTATAATTTTGTTAATCAAGGGCTGTAACCAGGGATGAGAGTGGGTGGTCACCAAAAAAGCAGAAAACAAGATGGCGCCCGAAGCTGGGGGTCTGGGAGGGATACCCCCCCAGGAAAATTTTGAAAAATAAGACCTTACAAACCACTTGTCCTGCAATCTGAGCTGTAGTAGATAAAAAAAATCTGTTGTCTTTTTTTATATATTTACATGAAAATATGTTTCAAATCAATAGGAGTATTGTTTGAATTCAAAATAAAATCACATTCTACATTCAAGGGTATGGTTATAATTTATGGTAAAAAAAAAAAAAAAAACTAAATTCACATTAAACGCAAGTTTTATTAATTATCAAAATGTTCATATATTAAATTTCTCAGGGAGAAAAGGTCAGTCACCCTATGTCCTCATTAGTTGCATATGATTTCAAAGTCTTTTGAAATATTTAAGTTTTCAAAACTGTCAGCATTAATTCAGATTTACTGAACATCATATACATGTTCAATGTATTAAATCAAACGAATGCTAAGTTTATGGGATAATGTCTATGTACACTTTATACAATTATTTATAGTTCACAGTCACTTCTCATTTTCATTTAATCATTTCGACTTCTTCAGCCTTTTGGCCAAAGACAAAAGCTTGTCAGCTTGTCTCTCTGTTTTTTATACCAGCATCGATTTCACGTACCTTCGCTTCGTCTCGCTTGTCAATTGTATTCGGCATTTTGAGTAAAAAAGCCGATACGAAAGAGAAACGTATTTTTGAAGAGCAGCGACGATGAACATGTGCAAGTTTCGATAAAATAGAACGATGCGGGTACTTTTGTAAGAACTGTTATGATTGGCTTTTGTTCTCTCCCACACTCTTGTAAGAACTGTTATGATTGGCTATCATGCTCTCGCCAGCGATGTTTTGGCCAATTACATTGTAGATAACACGTATTCTACCGCGAGACTTAGCGAGACTAAAGATGGCGAAAACGTAAACATGTAACATCGTCGTACGCTTGAGTATCACGAAGGAACATACCCCAACCCCCCTCAATGAAAAAAACATCTCAACGGATTTGGCATAATATAGATTTTTGCTCAGAAAAAGCGGAAATCCGCCGAAAAGCGGAAAACTCTCATCCCTGTGTAACTCTGGTAAAACGTGACCCAATTTAACAAAATTACAATATGTGTATTCCCAACATATAACAAAGAATCCTGCCAAGTTTCGTGAAATTCCTTCAAAAACTGCGATAGGAGTTGATTTCAGAAGGTGAGCTCCCTTCCCGGGACGGACAGACAGAAATTGCCACGACATAATCCCCCTTTCAGTCAGCGAAGGATAAAAATTAAATCAGGAAAAAATTAAATAAAATAATTAATTCTATATATTAAAAAAATCAAAGCCCTTCTCCTGTCAC